>NC_069504.1:856679288-856699288 GCF_027579735.1 Bombina bombina | reverse complement strand
AATAGGAGTAAATTAGAAAGTTGCTTAAAATGTTATGCTCTATCTGAATCACGAAGAAAAAATGTGGGTTCAGTGTCCCTTTAACTGCAAAGGGCTCCGATGCACTTATATAAATATGGAGCTGGAGAATAGCGAAGACACCGCACACCCAGTCTGCCCCGTGATTGGCTAGGCACGGTCACGAGAGAGTGACGTCAGACGCCGTCCGAAAAAATTCCCAGAGCACGGTCGAGAACCGAGGATGGGTATAGAGGAGACGGCAGCCATCGGGACAGAGGTGTTTTGAAGGTGAGGTCATTCCTTTCACAGCCACCGCTAGCAGGACGGATCCCCGTGTGTCAGAGGAGTACCCTTCTTTACACATTTGAACCAATTTCCTTCCAAACTCTGAGACAGGGCATCCAGGACTTCAGACAGGTAAACCCAATTGGGAGTTTACTTTTTTCATGCTATTATCGTTATTGTCATTTATGATCGAATTGAATTACATGAATGAGCTCATATATACCAAGTGTGGACATAACATTACATTCTTTGATACAATATTGAATGTTCATACCAGTACTTAAATAAGGCATATGGACTGTTGACTGTTGACAGATATTACGGATATATCTAGAAGTACATACAGGCAGTCTAAACATGGATAATAGACCAGCTACGTGCAGTAACTACTACTCACTCACAAGTTTTGAAGACATAGAAAGACACAGACCCGCACTCAAAGATATTTTCAATCCAGATACACAAATAAGGGAAATATCAGATGTATTTTTATCAATGGAGAAAACACTCACCAAAGAGTATCAAATATGGTGGGATAAGAAATCATTAGAAAAATACATAGACATGAGAATGATCCCAAGGGGTCTCAGGATTAGGAAATATCCTTCCTTTCAAGTCACAGAGGAGTGGTTCATTACTGAATGGAACGATACACTAACAGATTGCTCCATCAGGTTAATGAACATTATTATCAAGTATAAAGATCTTAAACTTGAAGAAACTAGGAGACACATTAAGGACATACAGAAAGACCTAAACAATTTTGTCGATCATGACAAATATGAACAACTGGACATAATATTAAGGGAAACGATAGATAATCTCAAAAGAGATGTGGACAGACTGAAATACCGCAAATATGTCAGGGATGCTGAGGACTATACTAACAACAAGGTTTATCAGTGGAATACACAGAATCCAAGAAGATTGAGGCAATCAAGGAGGTTTAACAACAAGAAAGGAAATACATCAGGAACTAAGGGACAGCCAGTAGAACAAGGAAGGAAACAAGTGACTTTTGTGGACACTGATTCAAGTGAAGAGGCTGACATGCGAGATTTTGTAGATTATACTACAAGTGGGGGCTCATCTGAGGAAGAAGGACCCCCTAATAGCAAATTTAGTGAGAGTCCAGCATCTATCCTGTCAGCAGAGAATGTTAGTATTCCCCAGTTACCAGTTACTGCCCCTACAGGGGTTGTAGGTATATTGAGAAACAAAGGTAGAGGTGGCAATAGAATGAATAAATATTCTGCCACATTAGACACTCAGCCCAAGCCCAATCCATCACCCGTAGATTTTCAGGTTTTTCGGGAGGAAGAGGACAAAGGGCAGGGGGGAGGGACAGGAGCAACAGGGGGAAGAGGAAAAGGAAAAGAACCACTAGCCAGACGAGAACAATACACATTGAGAAGAGGGAAACAGAACAAATACAGAATATGAGAGTTATTAACCTCACGAGTATTGAATTAAGTACTGAAGAAATAAAGGTTTTAGAACTAGGTCTTAATTTTGTTCCAGCAGTTGACTTCAAGGTATTCGACACACTAATGGATGTCAATAGGTTTGTTCGTAGTTTAACCTTAAAGAAGTTTTATTATGCTGAACAAACTTCAGAACAACCTCCAGGGGGTGTCGGGAGCTTGAAGCCAGAAACTGGACAGGTGGTGAATGATTGTTTTCTCTTCAGAGACACCATTGATCTTTTAACCTTAAGTCAGTTAGAAAAAGAGAGTATGGGAGAATTAACACTAAAGGATAGCCATACAGGGTACAAAAATAAATCAACATTCTATCCAACTCACTACAGGGGGGAAGTGCTGGAGAGTTTTCACAAGAGAGTTGAGGAGGATTTGGTTAAGCTCAAAATTGAAAACAGCAATCACACACATAATCTCACTCACATTGAAAAGGTGGGTCTGAGGAAGCTGAAAGAGAGACAAGGTATAGTGATTAAGAATGCCGATAAAGGTGGCACAATAGTTGTCATGGCCGAATCTGACTATATCAAGGAGGCTAATAGACAGCTCAGTGATGGGGAGATATATCAAAGACTGTCCTATGATCCCACAGTCAGGTTTCAGGCAGAGCTAAGAGATCTGCTTGATGATGGTCTGGAGGAGGGTCTGATGGACTTGTGCCCCTTTGAATATCTTTTTTTTTTTTTTTTTTTTTATTGAGGTTTAAAGCAAGGCATACATGGGACAATAAGAAACCCAAACAGAATAATAGTGTCATGTAAACTTCACACAGTATAAACCATAGATACATAGTATGTTTCAAAAATACATTTGAAAAATATAATATGCAGGTAGAATGCCTAGAATTTAGAGGTGTCTCCCAGTTGATACCAGAGGCCACTCTTGGACCCCAGATGTGTGTATAAGAAAAAAACGTAGGAGACTATTGTTAATGGAGGAAACCACTTTTAGGTCTCCAAACAGGAACCTCGGTTTTAATTTTATAAGACTAGATTAATGCTTTAGTAGGTATGTTGATATTCTAATATTACTAATTACATCGCTTTAATGTAAAAATAAGTTAAAGGGAAAGGATTAATGGTATATGAGGCCGCTGTTAGAGATTAAGGGCTTAAGACAAGGGAAGGATTGCAGGGAATAATCTTATGAGTTGTCTAGTCTATCAGTGCAGATATTGAAGTAATCCCATCTGTTTTAGATATAGAGCAGTGGAGTATTGCTTATTCAGAGTATAGAGGGAGCAAACCGGGTATTATCATATAAAGATAAAAGGCAGCTGCATGGATTCTAGAACAACATTTGATATGGGCAAGTGAGTCTTATAGCATCCCTTTAACACATAAGCCCATAACAGTTAGATGGATTACAGGGGATAACCCTTAGGCTATACAATCTATCTGCTCGGCAGTCACAGTAATCCCCTCCAATTTGGAAATAGAGCAGTGAAAAATCACAGTTTAAAGGGAGCAAACTGGGTAATAGCATACATAAGCAAAAGGCAGCTTTATGAATTTTAGAACGCTATTTGATGTGTGTAAACCAGTCCTATGACACCTCTTTAACATATAAACTTATAACTGTAAAATCTATCTGGTTAAGTCATCTGGAAGTGTAAGGATTTCCCCACATCCTCTAAAAAGATTATGGGACAGTGCAACTAAGAAAACTGATGGGAGAATAGATAAATTAGGGTATAATCTGCAAAGGTTAGGTTGCAGCTCGCTGACTATAAACATGCTGACTCAGCATAGCGCACATACATTACTATATGTATTAATATGAGAGTAGCTCCGCAGAGGAGGAAATAACAAAAGTAAAGTGAGCTCCCACCTTGATATTATTTTAGGATATACATAGTGCTCTGTCCCGTCTCGGCCGCCGACAAGACAGCACACCAAACAGCAACCCTATTAGGGCAAGAATCATATAATAGGGAGCCACTAAGAGCATTCTTAACTATAAACTGTACAGTCATACGGCAGCGCAGCAGGGAAAAAGGAGAAGTGTGATTACTGTAATTGTGGAATAGCGACGTAAATATTAACTATATCTGTATAACACTGACATACATAATACTTAACAAGTCTGAACTTAAATAACATTGGCAATGCTATTAAAAATACACACACATATATATAAGTCTTGCGATCGGCCTGCCAAGATGAAAAAAGAAAACATAAGCAAATAAACAATAATGGCAACACAGGGCTGGTGAACGCAGATATCGGGAGGGAAATCCCCTGTTGGCTGCAAGGGAGATGAACAGTCACAGTTCCTTTGTATTTTTTATTTCCCTCCCTCCTCTCTCTCCAACGAAGCTCACCATCTCCATAAAAGTTAAAGCGGAGGATGGTAAGAACACTTGGTCAAAAGTCCTATTTACCCAACTCCTGTTTTCAAATGATAGGCTCCAAGGTGAGGTGGTAAAGTCTGGTAATAGGGACTAGAAGGTAGCAACTTGCCAGTGTCTCCGGCGAGTTCTGATGTCCCCAAGTCAACAAAATTAACTGCCCTTAGACCAGTCACGGAGGCTGGATTCTTTAAAACAAAAAGGGTATCACTCCATGGAGTGGGGGAGAGTACTGCGTCCTTACTTCAAGAGCCTTCGTTAGCACTGTTGCAATCTCAAAGAGATCTAAAACAGGGTAAGTCTCTGAAACAGGAGCGTGATCTCCAGTATGACTTGCCTGCAGCTTCGAGTGCGTTCGCTCCTCTCCTCCTCGAGATGGGTGATCGTTCATGCATAGCTCTTTTGAGTGGTCTAGCTTACTGTAATCTTTTTCGGTCACCTGGATCTGTTTGTTTATCTGACCTGGTAGCTCCTCTCTTTGTGGCTTGCATACAGTTATGGTACTCAGAGCTGTAGATACGCTGTCCGCAAGACGTTGAAAATGTTGATCTAGTAAGTGCGCCATGGCAACAACTAAATCTCTTGTGGAGGGCTCCATAATGTAGAAGATGGTAGGGAAATCCCCCAATCCTTCAAGAAATATAGCAGCAATAAGTAGCGAGATATATGTTTAAAGCACACTCAGTGCTGCCTAACGACAGGGCCAAGACGCCCTGCCGGGGGGTATAGTAGAGGCCAAGGTCTTGAAATGGCTCCGGGCGCCGATGCTAGCAGCTATTCCAATAATTATGTGTACAAAAGGTGCGGCTTTCAGAATATAGAACAACTTCTATAAAAAGTCATATAAATTAAGCAGCTAAAAGGAGATTTTTCAAGATAAGTAAAGAAAAGCTGTGGGAGCATGCAGCTATGCGACTGATCATGGCCGCTGCCCGGAAGTTCCCCCCCCACCTTTGAATATCTTAATGTGAAGGAACCGGTGACACCAATTTTCCATCATTTACCGAAGGTGCACAAGTCCATCGAGAATGTGAAGGGCAGACCTATTGTATCAGGGATCGGCTCATTATTTGAAAATTTGTCAAATTGGGTTGAGTCCCTTTTACAACCCCTGGTGTGGAAGTTACCAACCTTCCTTCGAGACACTAAGCATTTGTTGAATTGTGTGGAGGAGATCATGTGGTGTTCAGAATATTGCTGGCTCACGGTGGATGTGGTGGGATTATATTCCGCCATACCACACGATAAGGGCCTATAGGCCATTAAGTATATGCTAGACTTTCTGAGTGACTATTCGCCTGAACTAAGGGATTACATTGTACGAGTCATTGAATTTTTGCTTGATCACAATTTCTTTAATTTTAATGGATGTTTTTATCTGCAAAGGCGTGGGACAGCGATGGGAGCCAAATTTGCCCCAGCCTATGCCAATTTGTTCATGGGCTGGTGGGAGCTGTCCCACGTCTTTGCAGATACAAATCCCTTCAGTGAACAGATAGTTGGCTACAAGCGCTACATAGACGACCTGCTGTTTGTTTGGTCAGGCAGCAGGGAACAAAGTGAGCAGTTTGTGTCATACCTCAACAGCAACGATGTGGGCTTGTCATTTACTCACTGTTTTGACAAGATAAAGGTAGATTACCTTGACATCACGTTAATAGGTGACAGCGTTGCTGGTGGGGTTAGGACGAAACTGTTCACTAAGCCGATTTCAGCCAACTCATTGATTCATGCGAGAAGTAGTCACCCATGCCATATGCATTATGGTGTGGCGAAGGGCCAGCTAATCAGGGCTAAACGCAATTGCTCTGACGAGTTGGACTTTGCAACAGAAAGTGAGGCTCTCATGGCAAAACTAGAGAAAGGGGGGTACCCAGAGGGCCCTATAAAAAGAGCTCAGAGAGAAGTCAGGAATATGCCCAGAGAAACATTGTTATTACCAAAACAACCAAAACAGGAAACCCGTAGTGAGATTACATTTGTTACAGCATATACCAGTCAGTTCATAAGATTTGTAACATCATCAAAAAGAATCTTCAGATTCTAAGAGGTGATGACATCTTAAAAAATGTGATAGACAAGGGGTTGTAGATTTGTTCCTAGGAGGAATATCACCATAGGGAATATGATCTCCCCAAGTATGCTCAAGCCACCGAAAAAGAGAGCAGCTGGTTGAGCAGCAAAGGGCACTACAAATGTGGTGCCAGAAGTTGCACAGCTTGCAGCTATGCTTTAATAAGCAAGGTGTTTCAATCCGCACATACAAAGAGGGTTTTGAATGTCAGAGATGCACTAATTGCAGGTCAGAATTGTCGTGTACCTGGTGACATGTAACGTTTGCAATTTGCAATACGTGGGTGCACCTCAAGAGAGGCTAGAGCAAGGATAAAGAGAGCATCTCAATGATATCGACAAAGAAAAAACAACTACAGGAGTAGCGAAACATTTCTGTATGATCATCATGGTGATGCAAGTAGCTTCAGATGGATGATCATAGAGGTGATAGACAAAAAAACCCAGAGGGGAAGTAGGATGCAGGAGCTATTACGTAGAGAGGCATACTGGATCTTCACCTTAAATACACGGAGACCAGTGGGCATGAATATAACAAATGACATCATCAATTTTTGGGAGTAGTAGAAAGGACAAGGAGTAGGTTTACTGATCTCCCTTGTAAAATTAACACAATATGTTGGTGTTCATTAATGTGATATAAAGATTGAACAATTTGTGTTCAAATTCATGATGTTTATTTATGTCACATTTAATTGCAAAAAGCGAATACAGATAATGATAACTGCTGCTCCATACATATAATAATCTAGGAACATTAGTGTTAAGTTACATGAGGGCTGGCTAATTTCTTTTCTGTGGACATACAACATTATAAACCAACACATATTTTCCCTTATTCTTATCCTAATAGGGTTTTGACAATAGGTCCAGAAATCACTGAGGCAAACGTGACATGTCTGTGAATGTAATAGGCAAACTGTGACAGCTTTAATAATGAGAAGTATGTTGTGTGCAAAGGCAGATGTCAATCAATGTCAATTACGCATAAGGGTGGAGTTAATACGGACACATTTCACGGGCTACCAATCAGATTGTGAGGGGGCATTTAAAGTCCCACAGGTGAATTAACAAAATTAAGTCTATGAATAAGGCATATCAGCCGAAACGCGTCAGTCTGGCCTGTTTGTGACTAAGCAGCTGTTTGAAAATACTTGTTACTGCACGCTGGCATCAAGTTTTTATATTGACCAATAAAGTACCGAGTTTTACCTTAAGCGGCATTCTCCTTTTTTTCTTTGGATATATATTTATGTGTTTATATGTGCATATTTGTCTTTAGATGTGTATATGTATGTATCTCTATGTTAAAAACCTCCTTTCTTTGAGCCCATCTAACTTTTGTGTGCAATTTTTTAAAATATTTTTTATTAGAGGGTATTATTACAACTCTACTTTGCAATGTATTTTTGATGTGTTTTGTGCAAACTTTTTTTTTTGCAAAACAGTTAACCAGAGCTCTAAATTCGCGGTAATCATTCTAGCACAAATCACGTTTGCACTCAAGCTATTGTGTTTATTTTTAACTCGTAATACGAGCAATAAGCCAGACGAGCACAAACACCTGCGATAAACCCCATATCGCTTGCGCTCAAACGTTTAAGCTCCACTCGTAATCTGGCCCTAAAAAAGAAAAGGCAATTTCACAATAGGGAGGGATAAACAAATGAACAAATCATGCAAGCAGTGGCAGGGAACGGATAAATGCAAGCAGTGGCAGGGAACGGATAAAAGGATGGCAGAGTGGTTAAAGGGATAGGCCTCTATTTAACAAAGTCTGGCGGACCTGATCCGACAGTGCGGATCAGGTCTGCCAGAACTCGCTGAATGCGGAGAGCAATACGCTCTCCGTATTCAGCATTGCACCAGCAGCTCACAAGAGCTGCTGGTGCAACGCCGCCCCCTGCAGACTCGCGGCCAATCGGCCGCCAGCAGGGGGTTGTCAATCAACCCGATCGTACTCGATCGGGTTGATTTCCTGCGATGTCTGTCCGCCTGCTCAGAGCAGGCAGACAGGTTATGGAGCAGCGGTCTTTGTGACCACTGCTTCATAACTGCTGTTTCTGGCGAGTCTGAAGACTCGCCAGAAACACAGGCCGTCAAGCTCCATTCGGAGCTTGATAGATAGGCCCCATAGTCTACACCAAAATTTTTATTTTTTAAAAAGATAGATAACACCTTTATTACCCATTCCCCAGCTTTGCACAACCAATATTGATATATTAATATACTTTATAACATTTAAACCTCTACATTTCTGCCTGATTCTAATCCACTACAGACAGCCTCTTATCACATGCTTTTTTATAACCTTTTCACAGCAAGAGACTGCTAATCCATGTAGGCCATATAGATAACGTTGTTCTCTCTCCCGTGGTTGTGCAGGACACATTGCCAATTGGCTAAAATGCAAGTCAATCCTATATAATAAAAGGCCAAGTGTGTTTGTCTGAAGCTGTCATGCGCAGTAGAGACTGCGCGCAAGGACAAACACACCTGGCCTTAGAGTCCCTACCTGAAAGTGGGCGTGGCCGGGCGTGAGCAGCGTGACGGGGCGTGGCCAGGTGTGGCGGGGTGTGACCGGCTGTGATGGGGGCGTGGCTGGGCAGGGTCGCGCACGCGAGAGGGATAGAGGGGAGAGAGATAGAAAGAGAAGGGAGAGAGATAGAAAGAGAGAGGGAGAGAACAAAATAAATGGGAAAGAGCAAGAGAGATGGGAATGAGCAAAATAGAGGGAAGAGAGAGAGAGCAAAAGAGAGGGGGAGAGAGAAATTAAGAGGGGGATAGAGAGAGAGCAAAAGAGATGGAGAGAGAGAGAGCAAAAGAGAAGTGGGAGAGAGTGCAAAAGAGAGGGTGGAGAGAGAGCGCAAAAGAGAGGGGGAGAGAGCGCAAAAGATAGGGGGAGAGAGAGCGCAAAAGAGAGGGGGAGAGAGAGCACAAAAGAGGGGGGGGAGAGCGCAAAAGAGGGGGGGGGAGAGAGCGCAAAAGAGAGGGGGAGAGAGCGCAAAAGAGAGGGGGAGAGAGAGCGCAAAGAGAGGGGGAGAGAGAGCGTAAAAAGAGAGGGGGAGAGAGAGCACAAAAAGAGACGGGGGAGAGAGAGCGCAAAAGAGAGGGGGAGAGAGAGTGCAAAAGAGAGGTGGGAGAGAGTGCAAAAGAGGGGGGGAGAGAGAGCGTAAAAAGAGAGGGGGAGAGAGAGAGCGTAAAAAAAAGAGAGGGGGAGAGAGAGAGCGCAAAAGAGAGGGGGAGAGAGAGAGCGCAAAAGAGAGGGGGAGAGAGAGCACAAAGAGAGAGGGGGAGAGAGCACAAAGAGACGGGGGAGAGAGCACAAAGAAGAGGGGGTGACTGAGAGCGCACAAAAGAGAGGGGGAGAGAGCGCAAAATAGAGGGGGGAGAGAGAGTGCGCAAAAGAGAGGGGGGAGAGAGAGCGGCAAAAGAGAGGGGGGAGAGAGAGAGCACAAATGAGAGGTGGGAGAGAGCGCAAAAGAGAGGGGGAAGAAAGAGCAAAAGAGAGGGATGGGAGAGAGACAGAGCAAAAGAGAGGGATGGGGAGAGAGACAGAGCAAAAGAGAGGGACGAGGAGAGAGACAGAGCAAAAGAGAGGGGGGAGAGAGCACAAAAGAGAGGGGGTAGAGAGAGAGCGCAAAAGAGAGGGGGAGAGAGAGAGCGACAAAAGAGAGGGGGAAGAGAGAGAGCGCAAAAGAGAGGGGGGAAAGAGAGAGCACAAAAGAGAGGGGGAGAGAGAGAGTGTGCAAAAGAGAGGGGAGAGAGAGAGAGCGCAAAAGAAAGGGGGAAAAGGAGCAAAAGAGAGGGATGGGGAGAGAGACAGAGCAAAAGAGAGGGATGGGGAGAGAGACAGAGCAAAAGAGAGGGATGGGGAGAGAGACAGAGCAAAAGAGAGGGGGGAGAGAGAGAGCACAAAAGAGGGGGGAAGAGAGAGAGCGCAAAAGAAGGGGGGGAGAGAGGGCGCAAAAGAGAGTGGGGAGAGATCGCAAAAGAGAGTGGGGAAAAAGAGAAAGCAAAAGAGAGGAGGAGAGAGAGAGAGCACAAAATAGAGGGGGGAGAGAGAGAGTGGAAAAGAGAGGGGGGAGAGAGAGCGCAAAAGAGAAGGGGGGAGAGAGAGAGCGCAAAAGAGAAGGTGAGAGAGAGCCGCAAAAGAGAGGGGGAGAGAGAGCGCGCAAAAGAGAGGGGAGAGAGAAGAGGCGCAAAAAGAGGGGGGGAGAGCGCAAAAGAGAGGGGAGAGAGCGCAAAAGAGAGGGGAGAGAGTGTAAAAGAGAGGGGGGAGAGAGAGAGTGCAAAAGAGAGGGGGGAGAGAGAGAGAGCAAAAAGAGATGGAGAGAGAGAGCAAAAGAGAGGTGGGAGAGAGTGCAAAAGAGAGGGGGGGAGAGAGAGTGCAAAAAGAGAGGGGGGGAGAGAGCGCAAAAGAGAGGGGGAAAGAGAGCGCAAAGAGAGGGGGGGAGAGCACAAAAAAGAGGGGGGGGAGAGCGCAAAAGAGGGGGGAGAGAGCGCAAAAGAGAGGGGGGGGAGAGAGCGCAAAAGAGAGGGGGAGAGAGAGCGTAAAAAGAGAGGGGGAGAGAGAGCGCAAAAAAGAGGGGGAGAGAAAGCGCAAAAGAGAGGTGGGAGAGAGCGCAAAAGAGAGAGTGGGAGAGAGCGCAAAAGAGAGGGGGGAGAGAGAGCGCAAAAGAGAGAGGGGGAGAGAGAGCGCAAAAGAGAGAGGGGGGAGAGAGCGCAAAAGAGAGGGGGGAGAGAGCGCAAAAGAGAGGGGAGAGAGAGCGCAAAATAGAGGGGGGGAGAGAGAGTGCGCAAAAGAGAGGGGGGGGAGAGAGACAGAGCAAAAGAGAGGGATGGGGAGAGAGACAGAGCAAAAGAGAGGGATGAGGAGAGAGACAGAGCAAAAGAGAGGGGGGAGAGAGAGAGCACAAAGGAGAGGGGGAAGAGAGAGAGCGCAAAATAGAGGGGGAGAGAGAAAGCGCTAAAGAGAGGGGGAAGAGAGAGAGCGCAAAAGAGAGGAGGAGAGAGAGAGAGCACAAAAGAGAGGGGGGAGAGAGAGAGAGCGCAAAAGAGAAGGGGAGAAAGAGCGCAAAAGAGAGGGGGAGAGAGAGAGCGCAAAAGAGAGGGGAGAGAGCACAAAAGAGAAGGGGAGAGAGAGAGCGCAAAAGAGAGGGGAGAGAGCGCAAAAGAGAGGGGGAGAGAGTGTAAAAGAGAGGGGGGAGAGAGAGAGTGCAAAATAGAGGGGGTAAAGAGAGAGCAAAAAAGAGAAGGGGAGAGAGAGAGAGCGCAAAAGAGAGGGGGAGAGAGAGAGCGCAAAAGAGAGGGGGAGAGAGAGCGCAAAAGAGAGGGGGAGAGAGAGCACAAAAGAGAAGGGAAGAGAGAGACCGCAAAGAGGGGGAGAGAGCGCAAAAGAGAGGGGGAGAGAGAGAGTGCAAAAGAGAGGGGGAGAGAGCACAAAAAAGAGAGGGGAGAGAGAGAGCACAAAAGAGAGGGGGAGAGAGAGCGCAAAAGAGAGGGGGGAGAGAGCGCAAAAGAGAGAGGGGAGAGAGCAAAAGAGAGGGGGAGAGAGAGCGCAAAAGAGGAGGGGAGAGAGCAAAAGAGAGGGGGAGAAAAAGCAAAAGAAAGGGGGGGGAGAGGGAGCAAAAATAGAGGGGGGAAAGCAAAAGAGAGGGGAGACAGAGCAAAAGAGAGGGGGGATAGAGAGAGCCAAAGAGAGGGGGAGAGAGCACAAAAGAGGGGGGGAGAGAGAGCAAAAGAGAGGGGGGGAGAGAGAAAGCAAAAGAGAGGGGGAGGGAGGGAGCGCAAGGGGTGGGACCGCTGCACTGCAAAAAATGGCCCGTGTGAACGGGCTTTAGGACTAGTAGATAATAAATAAATAGTCGTGATCAGGGGCCTGTCAGATACAAGGTAAGGGTGCTTAGATACAAGGTAATCCCAGAGGTAAAATGTGTATTAACCCTTTGGCTGGTAAGCCATTTCTCACCTGTGTGCTAAGCTGGTTTTGAGCTTTTTGTTGCAGTTCACGTTTAAACACTTTTAGAAGTAAAGTTTGTGTGAATAAACTATACAAACGTTATATTGCTTTTTTTAGCAGACCCAGCAGATTCAAAATATACCTATATTATATGTGTATGTATCATCAGGTTTAAAAAATAGCGCGTAAAATGTGAAAAACTGGTATTTTTTTGCTCCTGACTATGTAATTTTATTTTTCTAAGCTCTATCATCAAAACCTGTGTGGATAAATATTTGTAGCAGGTAACCTGTCTGAAATAAGCAGAAATTAAGAACATTTCACAATTTTTTTCCCACTGTTTTATTTCTGGCATGTCAATTTGATAAATTATCAAAAACAGCATCTTAGAATTTACTGTACGGTTTTCAGCAATTAAACAGTTCTAGCCACTCGAGAAATTAAAATGGAGTACACAAAGCACACATTTGCAAAAAGTACTGTACACCCCTTGGTGCATCAAATGAGGGGGCTACAAGTATTTATAGCATGACATTTGGGTGTGCAGCAATTAATGGAATAATAAAAAAAAAAATCTAAGCAAAGAGCCATATTCCACTTATTATTACATTGTCTATTTTTGTTCTACCAATACATGTAGCCCCTCATTTTATGCGCCAAGGGGTGTACTTTCCAAAAAAGCTAATTTATCTTAGCTTCCCAGGTTTCTACAGCTGTCTAATTGCAGACATAACCCATAAAAGTTGAAAGTTTTTAGAAAATTTCAATATTGCCATGTCTGCAATTAAACAGATCTAGGCCACTTGGAAAATTAAAATATGGTACACAAAGCACACATTTGTAGAAAGTACACCCTTTGGTGCATCAAATGAGGGGCTACATGTATCTTTAGCCCATAATTGAGGTGTGCAACAATTAACGGAATATGGTGCTTTGCAAATATTTTTTTTTTTTAGCAAAGAGCCATATTCCACTTATTATTACATTGTCTATTTTTGTGCTAGCAATACATGTGGCCACGTATTTAATTCGGCTTGGTGTGTACTTTCTAGAAATATTTAGTTTATAAACCATATGCATCATCAGTGAAGGAATTAGAGTTCATAGAGAACTAAGCTGCTTCCTCAGCACTGAGACGCTAGAAAAATAAATAGATATTTTTAAAGGAATTATGTCGCTAGAAAATATATAATTTTTATTGCAAAAAATAAGCTTCTTTGCAGTAAAAATACAGAAGTTTTGAAATATGGGGAGAGCTGCGTAAAGAGGGTGTTTTACTCATCTTTCACGCACGCTAAAAGACTGATTATAAAAATATTATTTGGCATTCTTCTACCATTTATTAATTTGTTACCACATTATCCAGGTGATCATGGGATTACAAATATAATATTGGTCCATATTGTAAAAGGGAATGCAACATTTCTCAGGTAGGTTATCACTGCGGTAACGCAGGTTACAACGGTGATCATTTAGCTATAATACTTAAACCGATATTTATTTTTATAAAATGTATTTTGGGGGTCTCTAGGCAATTTTGATTTAATTTATGTGCCTTTAGAGACCCCCAAATCCTGTTTTTTAAATATATTTTTTTACTTTTTTATTTTTTATTCTACACCCCAAATACCTATACCATTGAAAAGGGTAGACTATTCCCTTTCCAATGGTGGGTCTAGGGAGTCTGTAGCTGCATCTATGCAGCATGCCCCCATCTCTCTATAACTGACAATTGTCAGTTTTAAATAAAGTTGCGCAATGACTTTATCACGTGTGACGTTACCGCGAGGGGAGGTAAGCCCCGACTATGGCTGTGAGTATCCAGGCCAGATCGCTGGGATAGGAGTAGAGGCATGCTAGCGATGGCTCAGAGCCGTCGTTAGCAACTGAGTGGGACTCAAAGGGTTAATATCACCATATTGGTTATGCAAAACTGGGGAATGGGTAATAAAGGGATTATCTATCTTTTTAAACAACAAATTTGGAGTTGACTGTCCTTTTAAGTTGTTTGACTCCAATAGGGTTTCCCTGCACAAATTAAAATCCTGTTCACAGTGAAGTATGTTCCTTTATACCTTTGTGCAATGTGTAGCTTTGTGAATAATAAGGCCTAGATCATTATTTCTCAGCTCCAGTCCTCAAGTGCCCTAACATGCCAGATTTTCGTATGTCTGAGCTAGAGCACAGGTGGAATAATCAGCTGATCATTAACCATGGGCTCTCACCCATCAGCTGATTATTTCGCCTGTGCTCTTATTAAAGAGACAGTTTAGTCAAAATGAATCTTTCATGATTCAGATAGGGCATGCAATTTTAAACAACGTTCCAATTTACTTTTGTCATCAAACTTGCTTTGTTCTCTTTGCATTCTTTTTTGAAATTTAAACCTAGGTAGGCTCAAACTGATTTCTAAACCGTTGAAAAGCACCTCTTATCTTAGTGCATTTTGACAGTTTTTCATAGTTAGAGAGTGCTAGTTCATGTGTGTCAAAAAAATTACACTGTGCTCACTCCCGTGGAGTTAATTAGAGTCAGCACTGATTGGCTTAAATGCATGTCTGTCGAAAGCACTGAGATAAGGGGACAGTCTGCAGAGGCTTAGAACAACGTAATAACAGAGGTAATAAGTGTAATAATATCACAGTGCAAAACTGGGGAATAAGTAATAAAGTCATTATCTATATTTTTATACAATAAAAATTTTCATGTAGACTGTCCCTTTAAGATATCATGAGAAACACTGACCTAGATTACAAGTGGAGCACAAAAATATTAGCGCTATTGTGAGCTAACACAGCTCAAGTTAAATCAATAGCGTTTAACTCACCACTTCTAATATGTGCGATAATAGCACCTTCAAAGTATAGGACATGTTAAAAAAGTTGGCCATGTTATGATTCTCTGGTAAACCTTTTTTACCATTCACTTGTAATATGAGATTGTGCACCATTTTTAGCTCAGGATCACGATACACAAAGTCATGCCAGTATACCAAAACTATCACCTTAGCTTGTCTGTGTGGTAGGAACTCTATATCTATAGGAAGGCTGGTGGCTTAGTCAGGGAGGTCAAGAAGCAGAGTCACAGAAAACCTGGGCCACAGTCATATAATGACAAAGCTGTGTAAAAAGTAGAGCTTGTGGGTAGAGGGTGGGTAGAGGGTGGGTTGAGAACCAGCAGTGAGAAACAGTGGCAATCCCACAAAATGTCGAACAGTTGTAAGCTCTGTATTCATACATTGGCTTGAAATTTAAGATCTGCTGGACCTTCCAGAGCCAACATCTGTAAGGTAAAAAGAAGATTACCTTGCTTTGAAGGCTGGAACTCGTACTCCAGGAGTTGACCTGCAGAAGGGAGTCAGGATGTAGTTACTACCACAAAAGCAGAGCCAAAGCCATATGTCAAAGCCCAGGGAGCATAGTCAAGAAGCAAGCCAAAGTAATGAACATGAATTATCAGCAGCAGCCATTTAGGGGTAATCAGTATAATACAGTTTAAAAGGTCAGCAACATGATACACTGTCCAGAATTCAAAGCACAGAAGAGAACTAGGCCAGAAACAAAACCCCATAAACAAGCTGAGGTCATAACATTGAGGACAGGTTAAAACATGAATGCCATCGTCTTGACACCAAAATACCCAAGCTCAGAATTATGACAAAGCTTAGCAACCATAAGACACAAACAAGGCAAATACTCTTCATAAAGGTTTAAGCAAATCTTTAGTATTTATATTAGCCCATTATTTAAATATACTAGGTCAGTCCTAAGAAATGACGATTGAACTTGGGATGGGAATATATCAAGAAACCACTTTGTACCAAGACCAAATATAAAGCAACCCCTGCCTAACACTTTTGGCAAGTTCTCAATGAGAATGTCAACCTCATCTCGATACACAAACTAGATTCCAGTATAAGAACAATATCCATTATTTGCTAATGACACAGTTATGTATACAAAGGAAACAGTCCATTATAGTATAGCCGCGGTTACCAATATGCAAATCCAAATTTATTTTTCACACACATGTGTTTCAAATTTTAAACTTGGGGTCTTTACCCTCTAATCGATAACGAAAAGGAGCCTATTCAGATCCAACGTGCTGTGCACTCACCAAGAGCCCTATGGAACGCGTCCTCTGAAGCTGCAAAACCATGTACAAGAATCCACACAGGCTCATGCGTGATGTAAAACGCATAATTTATTTGTCTCAAGCTGGAAAATGGATAAAAGGTCCATAGTCCTCATGAATAAAGGGCACTTTCATGTATTCTCCAATGCATAAAGTGATCAGTTTTTAAATGATACAAATAATACATACATATATCAAATAGGATAACCACCATAGACATAACATGGTATTAAAAATGACTCTATGCAATTATTATACGCTCCACGCAATAATACAAACTGTGGCAACAAAAGATAAAATTCACATTAATTGAAAATTTACTAAAATACTCTTGAAAACAATTGCATGATAACATTAACATCAAGTAACATACCTGAAGCAACAACTGTTTGTGACCAATCGTGGCAAAGATTCTGGACATAATATAATCGCTAGATAAATACAAAGCATCCACACAAGTCTCGATACATATTATATAGTAAACTAGATACAAAAAAAATGTAACAAAAGATGTTGCTAGTTAGTAGCATACATTTTATATATTTGGGTTACCAGTGATTAATTAGTAGGGATGTGCATTCATTTTCGGACAAATGTACATTTGTACCGAAAATCAGATATTTGTTTTCATAAATAAAAACGAATATCCAAATTAATGCACCAAAGAAATTTAAAGAAAAAAAAAAAAAATACTGATAAAATTCATTAGTATTTATTCATTTCATTTAAATTACTTTTAAAGTGTAAGATATTTACCTTAACGAGCTCTTGAGAGTGTGCGAACCCGATCTTGTTCTAGACAGGTCCCGGCCACGCTAACAAGAGGCTTAGTGCGCTTGGCACCCAGGACCTGCACTAAGTTTAGTGCAGGCCCTAGGAGCTGAACATGCTTAGCCTCCTGGT
Source organism: Bombina bombina (assembly GCF_027579735.1). NCBI lineage: Eukaryota > Metazoa > Chordata > Amphibia > Anura > Bombinatoridae > Bombina > Bombina bombina. The sequence goes on along the minus strand of NC_069504.1, from coordinate 856,682,100 downwards.
AGCCTGCCCAGGGCGCTGCCAGAAATAGGATCAGGTTAATGCGCTCTCCAGAGCGTGGTAATTATTTTACACTTTTCACCTGTAAGCTTTGAAATATTTACATTCGTTTTAACGGGGGGAAAAACATTGCAAAGTAACCCACTTACACTATTAACCCCTAAACCCCACACACCCCATTGCAAAGTAACCCACTACACTATTAACCCTAAACTGCCACACCCTCCATTGCAATGTAACTCACTACACTATTAACCACTAGACCGCCTATACCACCCATCACTAAGTAACCCACTACAGTATTAACCCCTAAACCACCACAATCCCATCGCAAAGGAACCAACTAACATCTAAAACCCCTAAACTAGCAGCCCCTAGGTTAATCCAGAACAGAATAACCTTGCCTGAAAAAGTAAGAAAAACCTAACCTTACATTTAAAAAAAAAAAAAACAACTTAACATTATTTAAAAAAAAATAAAAAAGCACCTAACATTATTTAAAAAAATCAACCTAACATTACTAAAAAAAAACTTACATTATTTAAAAAAAAAAAAAAAACTACCAATACAAAAAAAAAAATAACAAACCTACCATTATAAATTCAAATCAGCCAATAGAATGAAAGCTTTTTCCTATTGGCTGATTTGAATTTGAAATGTAAAATCAGTCAATAGGGAGGTGCAAGGGTACCCCTACATAAAAGGGGTACTCGCATTCAAAATTCTAGGTGGCGCTGGTGATCGCATGAAGAGGGACATTGGGGATGAAGATAAGTTACCCATCTTTGGGGTTTAGTGTTTTTTTGGGGAGGTTTATTGTAGAGGTTTGTAGGTTTTTTTTCTCACAATAAGAGCTGTACACTTTAGGGCAATGACCTACAAAAGGCCATTTTAATGGCTATATCTGTAGTTTAGGGGGGTTAGTATAGTTATTTTTTTATTTTGGGAGTTGGGGGTTATTTTTCCGTGGGGTTTAGAATGAGGGCATAACTGATTATTTTTTTGGTAATTTGTTTGTTATTTTTTGTAATGGTAGTTTTTTTTTTTTATTTTAAAGGTAAGGTTAGTCTGTTCTGGACTAACCTAGGGGGTGTTAGGTTAGTGGGCTTAGATGTTGGGGGTTACTTTGAGAAAGGGGGTTGTGGCGGTTTAGGGGTTAATGTAGTGGAGACTTTGTGATAAGTTATGCAGTGATTTAGGGATTATTAGAGTAGGGGGCTTATGGCAATTCCAGATAGGGCACCAGTAAGGATGTTAGGTTGTTTTTCCACTTTTCTCTCTCCAATGAAGTCAATGGGAGAGTATGTTAACTTCTGCTCTTTGAACACGTCGGGTTAGCGCGCAAGCAATAAATATTTACTTTCCACTTGTAATACGCACACAACCCGACTCGTAATCTAGCCCATTATGTGTATGTTACTAACTATTAACATCTTTAGTTACATTTTTGTGGGGTCTAGTTTACTATATAACATGGCACAAGACTTGTGTTGATGCTTTGCATTGATTTAATGATTATATTACACCCATAATCTTTGCTATGATTAGTCACAAACTGTTGTTACATTGGCTAGATGTTATGTTACTTGATGTTAATGTTATCAGGGAATTGTTTTGAAGAGTATTTTAGTAAAGTTGCAATTAATGTGAATCTGTCTTTCATTGTCACAGTTTGTATTATTGTGCGAAGCATATAACAGTTCCAAAGCAGTAGCGGAACTAAACGACAGAGGTCTCTGGTGCAAAATATTTTTTGGGCCCCTAAAGGTAACTCAATAGTAAGCAATAGTAATAATATGCATGCTGCTCTGTATAATGATTTTGAAGACAGACAGACAGACAGACAGACAGACAGACAGACAGACAGACAGACAGAGGTAGATAGATAGATAGATAGATAGATAGATAGATAGATAGATAGATAGATAGATAGATAGATAGATAGACTGGCAACCTGCAATAACAAAAGGCTCCCCTGAATTAGGATTGTACGCATTCTACATTCTAGGCTGGTTGCTATGGTCCCCCCTAGTGCTTGGGCTCCGGTGCCACTACTGTACCAATGGTAGTTCCGCTCCTGTTGCATAGAGATATTTCTAATATCATGTTATGTATATAGTGGTTACCCTATTTGATATATATATATGTATTATTTGTATAATTTAAAAACTGATCGCTAGAATGCACAAGAGTGCCCTTTATTCATGATGATTATGGAATTGTTATTCACGTTCCTGTTTTTAGTTTGAGACAAATAAAGTTTGCTTTTTATATAATGAGCCGGTCTTGGTTCTTGTACCTAGTTTTGCAGCCTCATTTCAATATCACATCTGCCAGAATATCACTGTATCAATTTGTGGCAGAACCTCACAAGCAACATTTTCCATTCAGCTGGAAAACTTCCACTAACTCACTGAAAGGCCAAAGAGGGTTGCAGTGCATTGCACCCTAACACTGACCTGTAACCCTAACTGCTGAGCCAGATAAAAAGAGCCACTTGAATCAGCAGCCTACGCACAACCCTACCTTCTGCATTACTACTAGTTATTATGCCCATGATACTGTAATAACTTTACTGCATAAAATAGTAAAAACATAAAAAAGACACAAAGTCTGCAAAGACAGTAATACAAAGGATATAACTTTAAATACTATAATGAGATTAACGAACACTTAGATCCCCATTAGATTTAAGAGGGACAGTAAATACCTATAAAACCATTAGTTATGTCTAGTAAAAAACACTTTGCAATATACCTTTATTATTATTTGACTCTTTTCATGTGATTTAGCTTTGAAAATTTAAGGATTTTCT